>NC_057813.1:6412419-6420181 GCF_018294505.1 Triticum aestivum
CGATACAGGAGACGACCGTCTTCTTTTTTTTCCTTCCGTCTCTCCCGCGTCAGACTCAATTCCCTTCCCGGCAAGGCACACGCGGCAAGCTCGGCACGCTTAGGCGGCAAGATGGGCGCGATAGACACCAGGGAGCGCGTGTGGGAAGGAGGGAGAGGAGGGGAGGGGGTAGTGAACCTGCGCTAGGGGCGGGCGAGGTTGGCAGCGCGGGCGCGGTCGGCGGGGTCGCCGCGGCGGCGGAAGACGCAGGCGGAGATGTCCGGGCCGACGAAGTTGAGGAAGCTCACGGGGTCCTGCACTTCTTGCTAGTTGAACATCGCCATGGGGGAGCCGCGGCCGCGAGCGCCCACGACGAGGAGGCGCGAGGTGGACGGAGAAACGGAACCGGCAGGCTCCTTCCATCCACAGAGACGAAGGTGAGAGGGAGCTCGAGATCCTGGCAGGTTTGCCGGTGGCAGGTATCCTACCCTCAGCCGTCGCCCCTTCCATCCTCCATCCCGCCCACGAGCGCCAGCAAGGGACGACCTCCCTCAGCCGAGCACCCGGCGAACCAGCCTCCCTCCTCCCACGCGTGACAGCTCCGGCCAGGGCGCGGCAACCCGGCGGGTTTGGTCGATTCGGTCCTAGCAGTTTGTGCACAGGGATCTGATTGAGTTTGTTTTTTAGATTCAGGGGTGTGTATGCAATTGTTTTGCCAAGTCAGCACCTTACAGCCCAGCCCCACTTGTCAGAAAGTGATCAAACGCAGCAAATCACCCGATTAGTGCTATTTGCAACAAGTTTACCGAATCCGCGGTGATCTTTGCAAAAAATTAGTGACCCGGTGGTTTTCCGCAAACGAAGTAAATGTGGTGGTTTTCTGCAATTCACTCGGATTTCTTTGCTTGGCACTATGACAGCAAAGGCGTATTTTCGGTAAAATCGGCCTATCAGGTGCATGTGCAGCGGAGAGATCCTTTTCGAGAAAAAATGTGCAGCGGAAAGATACACCCTTGCCATCACCAGCTTGCCCCAGCCCGAGGGAATGGGAATGGAAGGAGATTTGGAGTCTGCCGTGTCAACCAAAAATTCGGCGTTTATGTGGCATCTAGCACACAACAGTTTGCCTCTCAAGCTGTCTTTGAAGAGAAGGGGTGTCGAGTGTGAAACCATATGTGTTTGCTGTAGATTGTGGAAGATTAGGTGAAGACGGAGCACACTTATTCCTGAAATGCAAGTCTGTGAAGACTGTGAGGAAATCTGCTTCTTCAGAAGGAAGCGCAGTGCATGTGGGAATGCAATGACGCGAGAGGATGGTGAGCTCCCGGGCCTTCTTCATCAGCCCTCCGCGCCGCTTGGAGAAGGTCACCTGGCGGTTCGTCGTGTTGTCGATCCTCTCAATCGCAATCTTCCCCCTCCCCTTCTTCTTCTTCTTCTTCCCCCTCCCCTTCTTCTTTTCTTCTTCTTCTTTTTCCCCCTCCCCATCTTCTTCTTCTTCTTCTTCTTCTTCTTCTTCTTTTCTAGATCTCTCTCCTGCCGACTGGCCGGCCGATTGACGAAAGTAATTAAGAAACGATCAAAATGGAGCTAAGCTAGAGGCTCCTAATCGTTTCTTCTCTACTATCTGGGTGACAATCGACAAGTCTAATCTAGCTAGTTGAAGCTTTCCCCCTAGCTGCTACCTCATCCAGCTAGCTATTTTTGTATTGTTGGTTTGCTTGTAATGGTCTGCAAACCAAAAGGTATCGAGAGGCCATGTGCTGACAACACTAAGCTAGGCTTACAACTGGCTAAATATCGTTGTAATTGTAAATTAAGTTAATGAATGGCCCACGACATAATATTTTCCTCGGTGGTTGCAACAAGGACATCCATAATATATACTCCCTTCGTTCCTAAATATTTGTCTTTCTAGAGATTTCAACAAGTGACTACATACGAACTAAAATGACTGAATCTACATTCTAAAATATGTCTAGGTACATCCGTATGTTGCAGTCGATTTGAATGTCTAGAAAGACAAATATTTAGGAACGGAGGGAGTATATTGTTGGGACTGTTCATAGTTTAAACTTTGGGTACGAGGATAGCCTATTGGCTTCTGACGTGTAGCCATAAATTGTGCCATACAATATGGCGTCAGCTACCAAGCCAGCCTCTTTTTGTTCGAACCATTGAAACAGACTAGCAGTTGCGCTAGGTACCTATTCAAAGTTGTAGATTTGTTTCTAATTTCGTCTTGAGAGGCAAGTGGTTTCTGGTTTCTTCAAAACCGTGAACCTCTTCGTATGTGGGCGTACACTTTCCTGAAAACTGTGTGCCCATATCTCATATCTTGCAATGTATACGTGGGTGGTACACTTTCTTCAGAACTGTGTGCTTATATCTGGGTAGAGCTATGCAATTGAATCTCGACAATTTACCATGTAACTTGTGAATGGTACACTTAATCTATTAAAAGTTGTGTGCTCATACCCAAAAGAAAAAATTGTGCTCAGTGGAGCCATCCAATTGTATCTCGTCATGTGACAATGTAACATGTGGGTAGTACACTTTCTTCATAACTGTGTACTTATATCTTGGTACATGTGTCTAATTATATATTAACACGGTCAATATGGAAGGCGACAAACGGCATGACTTTCTCTCGAAAATCGAGGTACGTCTTTTGATGCCATTATTGCACCTTTGATGCTCTAACGTGTAAGATTTCAAATCTTACAGATTAAGAAGTCATAGATCCACCACAACCAATAAACTCGGTTGCGTCTTTGGCACGAATCGACTACGTCAATAAACCTTTGTTCGCGTAGAAATACCTGAATTTCAGTTTCTTTTCAATCAATTTCTCGCTTATGGTGGTTACAATATTGTCTGAAGTTTGTATTTCAGACGTCTGGGAAAAGTTTGTTGCTTGTGATTTTTAACGGATAATAATTGTAGCTGCACTTATTGAGGTGGGTGTCGCAGGAACATGTCATAAAAGTAGTTTGAGGTGGGTGTGGCATATGGTGCTAAAGGTAAACATCCAAGTCATAAAAGGTTAGCTAGTAGTATCATGTTGTTTAAGGTTGCTAGATTGATGAGCACACATATGTATTAGCTAACTTTTCACTTGGCTCATCCAAAAAAGGACAGTTTTAAGGTTAGTAAGTAAAGTGGCCACAGAGCACGATGCAAAAAATGTGCAGTCCACGCGAGTGACGGCGTTCCGATCTCGATTAGAGACAGTAATGGATTAGATTAGAGTAAAGATGATTTTGTTCCAGATTTGGTGCTCTGAGTCATGGCACCACTTGATCTTTAGTATGTAGTCCTTGATGATGCAGCCACTCTGATATGATCTGGTTTGATTCTTTCTTTTTGCTCTTACATCAGCTCAGTTGTGTGTACCTTCAGGTGTTTTGGGATGAGTGGACAAAGCTGGAGGCACTGATTCTCCCTGCTGCTTTCTTGCTTCTCCAGTTTAATTAATTAATTAAAGCATCTTGCTTTTCCCATCTCCACTATTAGCACTTTAAAAAAAATCAAAAAGAAGGATAACCATGTACTCTGCATCGGGTGATGCATGCAAGTCCAAAATTAAAGAATATACATACATCGTGAAAACATTTTGAACAACCTAAGCAGTACATGATCAAGAGTTCAAGACAACTATATGCAGGAACCAGATTCTAGAGGATGATCAGCCAAACTTGGACGGAGACACGGCCTAGATTCCTACGGGAGGCAGCAGTGAGGAATTTTCCGTGATAGGTGAAAGCATGGCGTAACAACTTGAGTGGATATATATAATGAATCAACACCCAGCACAACATTTAATGCGTTTTCCAAATGAAAAGCCTCTATTAGCTTCGTTTTATTGATTATTTTTTAAAAGGGGTGGATTTTATTAGCTCAAAATAAAGCATCAAAAGAATATACACATGATGAGCGCACGTACGACCTCTACATAGTTAGGATGCACACAATCAACACACACACACACACACAAAAAAACGCCTGCAAATAGCAATGTCATATAAGGCCAAAGCTATGCATGCCGGGAAAAATAAATAAAGAAAACAAAAAATCCAAAGTGACTGGATCTGTGATCGGCAAACTACAGGAAAGACCATATCCGCACCAACTATCTCGAGACACCGTATGGGCGACGAGGTTTTCAAAATCAATGCATTCAGGAAGGGAGCGACACTCAATCGCCATCATCACCGGATCCAGCCAGTCAAGGCCAGAATCCTAGTTTTCATCCTGACAGTATGAGCATATCCAAGCAATGCCTTCAACAAGGTAATGATGTATGACCATCGCCATTGCCAGACTTCAGATCTGGGTTTTCACCCCGGAGCTCGATACCGGCTACTCAAGAAGCACCACCATCAATGTCACAAATGTATTGTCGCCACCACTTTTCCACGATCCCAGCCGCTACATGCGATGCGTCGCAGCACAACCATTCCTATGCGTCAAACCACCACCCATAGTTTGCATCTCATCGGCAAAGTCAACCATTGGATAATATGGAGAGATGAATGTAGAGAATGATTTGGTGCATCGATATCTCATTGATCGTGCACTAGGCACATATATATAGGTACAACGGGTGCGACCGGTGTCTTGTCTCCTAAGATACACGTACATACAGAGGGATATAGACACTACAGGTACGTCATACAAAACCCAGACATACGTACATGTACACATATTCAACACCCCCCCCCCCCGCAGTCGAAGTGTCGCCGGTGACGTAGAGACTGGACCGAAAGGCCTCGAACATCGAGGGGGGTAGTCCCTTCATCATAACATCGGCGAACTGTTGATCGGTGGGCACATGCAGAACGCGAACACGACCAAGTGCGACGTGCTCCCGAATGAAGTGAATGTCGAGATCAATATGCTTCGTTCGTCGGTGATGAACAGGGTTGGCAGCGAGGTAGACTGTGGAGACGTTGTCACAGTAGACAAGCATGGCCTTGGTGACCTCACATAGCAACTCCTGAAGGAGCTGTCGTAGCCAGGAGCACTCCGCGACGGCGTTGGCCCTGTACTTGGCCTCGGCGCTCGATCGTGAGACCGTGGGTTGTCATTTAGACGACCACGAAATCAGAGAGGGCCCTAGGTAGACGCAGTAGCCGGAAGTGGAGCACCGAGTGTCGGGACACCCAGCCTAATCGGCGCCGGAGTAGGCGACAAGGTTGGTGTCGGGTGATGCCGTCAGGGTAAGGCCCATAGCTGTGGTGCCACGTATATACCGGATAATACATTTCACCAGAGCCTAATGAGCGTCACGAGGAGCATGCATGTGGAGGCACACCTGCTGGATAGCATACTGAATATCCGGACGCGTCAGTGTAAGGTACTGAAGAGCACCGACAATGGAGCGGTAGAAGGGAGCTTTGGACGCTGAAGAGCCCTCGACGACGGACACCTTAGCCTTCGTATCGACAGGCGTGGAAGCAGGCTTGTAGTTAAGCATGTCGGCTCGCTCCAGAAGCTCGTAGGCCTACTTCTGCTGGTGCAGAAAGAAGCCAGTGGCACGGCGGACGACCTCGATGCCGAGGAAGTAGTGGAGAGCCCTCAAGTCCTTGAGGGTGAACTCCGTGCCGAGGCAAGCTGTGATCTGCTAAAGTAGCGCTGGCGAGGATGCAGTCAGGATGATGTCGTCGACGTACAGGAGGAGGTACACGGTGGCGGCGCCCTGGTGATAAACAAACAGGGAGGCATCGGACCGTGTGGACCGGAACCTCTGCTACTGAAGGAAGGTCGCGGTCCTTCAAGTGGTTTGATCGTTTGATAATCAATTGGACGAATGTTTGCTAACCACACAGCCCTAAAAGAATTTCAATTGCACTGTATTGAAGGTAGGGAGTAACCAGACAACCTCATCCTATCTAGCTCAGTATCAATTAAAGAACATGATGACAACATTATCGCCAGACAAACCCAGTCCATCCGGCAAAACCATGGCGCGAACAAAACTTCATGCGGTCCCCCACCTCATAGTGAGGTGGAAGGGAGAGTGGGGAAAAAGGATTTCCCGCTAATGATTGAGTCCCACGAGGTAGATGAAATTTGGACGCCATAATATAGCCATTCTGAGTTTGCCTTTGTCCATCTCAACATCCAAATGTTTTGCCGATAGTACGGTTTGCATTTTTGGTGATCGCAATTATGCACACTATGCTAGAGTTGCCCTAAGTTGGATGCATCTGTTGATGTTTCTTCGAATTTGGAAAGGATGGCATGCAGCGGCACCATCTCATCTCTATCGAGTTAATAAAAAGGGTTGCATCATCAACACAAAATTTAATCCAATTCTTGTAGTTCTGTTTCTTAGTGGTGTAACGATGCCCATCTCAATTGTCCTTCTCAGGTTTTTTTGCATGGGGTTAAGGGACGGGATAAAGAGCATTCGGGAGATGGGGTCTTTGTAAGTGCATCTAATGCCCCCTATAGGGTTTTGGATGATTACTGACAAAACAGTTAAGGGGCCAATGGGTTTGTGAATATACACAGGTGAAAATCCCTGAGGACTTTTGGTTTGACCGTAGAGTTATGACCCCTAAAAGCTGGTGAAACGATGAAGTCTTCGGAATGTCTATTCAAGGAACATGAAGCTCTCCACGAGGAATCTGAAGCTCTCGTGAGAAATTTGGTTTTCTAGTTTCATTTTCTTCTATTGCGTCGATAGGGTAAACTGTATTATTAAGGGGCGTTTATGTGAAAGCTAAGATTGAAGTCTTCATGTGTATGCTCAATCCAATCTAATTCTTCGAGTGGAGACTTTTAAATCTCCTTTGAAGCAGATCGCTTAGCTTTGAATTTGAAAAGAAGTTCTTCGGGACACATTAGTTAAAGTCCTTGTTGAGGAGTTGGATGAGTTGTTACGCAAGTCAGTCTAGTGGCTATGTTTGAAATCTGATTGTTTTACCACGTGTTGTGTATATGTTGGTGGCCCCACGTCCAACAGTCAATTCAGCCCTCGGGATTGCTCCCTGGCTATAAATAGCCACTCCTCGCCAACCATTTGCGGTTGGCTGCTCTGAGTGAATTGAGACAAGTGACTGTCTGAGCAACCCATCCTCCTGAAGAGATTGTGAGAATCCTAAGTGAGAGAAAACCTAAATCCTAAAATATGTTAAGTGATTACCATCAAAGAAGAACTTGATTGAAGTTAAACATAATATGTTACTCTTGAGGGTTGTGCATCATCTAGACAGTTAGGTGTATGTACAAGAACAGCCAAAGTGTGGGCTGTCACGAGTCTGTGAAGTTCCGAAGATCACCTCAAAGATCTATCACAAGTGATCGGGGCGAGGTCTAAGTGATCTTATCTTAGGGAGAATAGGGTGAAGACTCTTTTTCCCACTAAGTTTCGACTCAGCCCCTTCAACTATACGTAGAGTTGTGCCAGCAACTCGAACTATTCCAATAAATCACTTTGTCTTCGTTGATCTTACAGGTTCCATTTCTTTGCATCCGGTTACTTTCAATAATCCCTTTGTGTTTCGAAGATCTTCCCCATATACCTTCTATGAGTGTGTTTCGAAGATATTGCTGAGAACCACTCTATTCCGCTGCATGAAGTTATGTTTACCTTTGTATTCTGCCTAGGTGTTCTCAAGGTTATTTGTCTGTTTGTCATATATTGCTAATTAATTATTCTTCTATATAGCATGCTGGTATCTTTGACTCAACCAATTTAGCTTATATTTTCTCCAAGTCATTAATGATCTTCCTCTATTCAGTTCTATCTTAGTATTATTTACTCTGACCCTCTTCG
>NC_057813.1:6420394-6423466 GCF_018294505.1 Triticum aestivum
AGTCTCCTTGCCTAAACCCCCTCTCATGCCACCCATTGGGGATCACCCGAGAAAATATCGCCAACATCTAAGAGATAAGATTTCTCCATTTTTGACCGAGGCTAAAACCCCTCAAGACCTCTAGAAAATAGTCCTAGTGCACTGAATCAAAGGCCTTCGCAATGTCAAACTTGAGGAAGAGGGGTGGAGTTTTTTTTATTGTGCTTCTTTCATGACAATGGGACAAAGAGGAAATTATCGTGGATATGTTGCTTCTGCATGTTTCCATGCATAGCAAAAAGTAGAGGTAGTGCTAACATTCTTATTTACATTTTTATTGAGGAAAGCAGAGAGCAACAGAATGGTGCAGACTCGTATATATCCAGAGGGCGTGTCTTTAGGTTCCATCGCCCACTGCTACATAAGAAGCTAGCTACGAGAAAGTTTTCCCGGAGTACTTGTCATGTTAGTTTGTGCTCTACATACATGCACTAGCTAGATTTACTTGTGTCTTATATATATATATATATATATCTTAACATTGTTAGTTTTGCAGATTTATTTGTGTCTAGCTAGGTAGGATTAACTAGTCCGTAATTAATAAACTATTGGATCTCATTTTTACCTACTGCTAGGTTTTTTATTTAGCAAAATTTTGGATGCAACATCAACAACAAACCAAACCGTGCATACCGGGACGATGTCTTGCAGTTGTACAACACGGAAGATGGCCACTACTTTCAGTGGGTGCGCCCCGGGGACCTCACCTCCGGCCACCTCGGTCGCCGACCACTTGGACCTCATGGACCACTAGATCAAGGGACACATCACTCGGATCGTCATTAACACCCGTGTTGGCCTTCTCGCACTCCCGGGCAAAGTTGTCCTCGCCTAGGTTGCTTCTTGTTCTGCATATCCCGATGCTCTGTTGTAGGGAGTGCATTTACCGACCATTGTAGGTTGGTGCAGCCTTCGGGGTAGACCTTCCCTGCATCATCTCAAAATGTGGCAAGGCTCCCCCAATGAGGCTCATTCCAAGAACGTGTCGAAACATAGCCCACAAAGGTGTGTGCCATGCCAGGAGTGTATATGCATGTCATGATGTGCTGCTATATATGCAAAATGGTTTGGCTTGATCTCAATCAACTGAGACTTAACCAAGTCTTAGTCAAGTGACATAATACGTAAGAAAGAAAAAGAAGTAACTGATTTTTTTCATGGATCTCAATGAAAGATCTCATAAATATGGCATCGACTGAGACATAATCAAGTCTCAGTCGACTAAGATTTAGCAAGACATTGTGCGGAAACAATGTCGGGAGTGCATTTGCTAGGACATCGCTTGTTCCATAGTGGGTCGGCCTATGTTTTCCTTCTAGTTGATTATTTTTTCCCTTTTCGATTCTAGTTTTCTAGGTTGGGTTTTGTTGTTTTTGTTTATTTTTCTTGTTTATTTTATCAATTGAAGAATAAAATTACAATTCCCTGAACAGTTTTCAATTCCATGAATATTTTACAAATTCATGATTTTTCAAACCCGTGAACTTCTACAAAATTTTAAATTTAAAAAAAAATCAAAATACTTTTCAAATTTATGACCATTTTTAAAATTCGTGAACTTTTTTCAAATTACAAATATTTCTTAAATTCACAAACATTTCTTGATTTCACCAATAGTTTGTAAAAAAAAACAAAAAAAAACGCTTGTCGGTTTTTCCTGTAAGACAACAGGTGAGCACAAAAGTCGAGTGAACAGAAAAAAAAACAAACTACGTAACGTAAAGTATAGGCGCAACGGGCACTAGGAAACTTTTGGGCCGAACACCCGCTAAGAAGGAGCTCTGGTTCTGCTATCTATCGCTACAAGCGATACGGCAACGCAAGCCGAGTGCTCCACTTTGGGACAGCCCGCTATATATCTTGCGCTCAACTGTAGCACTTTTCCAGTATATCACTAAAACAAACTGCTCCTGTCTCCAAAAAAAATAAAACAAACCGCTCAAAGAAAATTGCACACCATGAAATTTTTTTAAATGCTCAAAATTAGAAAAATGACCGTAAATTAAAAACCAATTTTTTTTAAAAAGCCATGAATTTAAGAAAAAACGGCGTTTATATATTCACAATTTTAAAAATCATGCCCATCAATTTTAAAGAGAAATACAAAATTTATATTTTAAAATTAACATGATCATTCTCAAATAATGTAGGGAATACAACTTTTTAATCGCGAATTAAAAACTAATCAAAAAATAAAAAATGCTCAAGAACTCAAAAAAGGTGAGAAAAGAAAAAGGAAAAAATCGACAATAGAAATGAAAAGGAAAAAAAATAAAAAAATGAAACAAAACAACAGGGAAAGCCACAGAAAAATATCGGGTGGAAGCTTCCCCATACCAGGTGAGAAGCTTGCGAGATCTTTTAAAAAATTACTCATTATCTTCTCAAAACCGCTCGCTCCAGTGCCCCCAATGCACCGGCCCACTGGAACGCTAATGGACAATCAGTAAGACAGATGTAGCACTCGCCTGCCACATCATGTAGTTGGTTGGGTTAAGTGCCATGCTATTTGAACGAGCCTATCATTCGCACGAAAAAAAATCCATTTTTTCTATTTTATCCGCAATTTTAGAAAATTCTATAAAAATTATTCAGAGTGATTTTTTACTAAAACAATGCAATGTGTACTTACAAAAAAATGCATGGCTTAACAAAGTTGTTTGCACATACGAAAATATTCACACATTTATGTAAATGTTCATGGCATTAGAAAATATTCATGCCATTCGATATGAAAAAGCTCATGCACTTCAAATTTTGTTCGTGATAATTTTCGAAAATGTTCATAAGCATTAGAATCGTTTTCACTCAATTTAAAAGAAACAAGTTATATAGAAACAATTCATACCACAAAAAAAATGTTCATAACACTAAAACAAATGGTAACGCATTTAAAACAATGTGTGCGGAAATATAAAAAATCTATTTGCGCAAATTTTTAAAAATATTACAATAAAAACTGACGGATTTAAAAAAATCATGAACTTGTAAAGGGAAAAAGTCAAAGGAAAAACGAAGAAATAGAAAAATATT
>NC_057813.1:6423613-6452881 GCF_018294505.1 Triticum aestivum
TAAATAATAAAAACAAAATGAATAGGAAAATAAGAAGAGAAACACGGAAAAGAGAAAACCCGACTAAAACCTTCCCCAAAGCAGCAGATAGGAGGTTGCCAGATCCAAAGCTAGTTGGCTAGCCTAAATAGGGGCACACTGTAGGCGATGGCTCCGTCTGTGATCGAGATATAGTATTAGCATCGCATGCGAACTTCCAAGACCCAGTCTGCGACTTCATAGTAGTGGGAGGTTTTCTTGAGATGATGAGGTGCGCTCAACTTTTTATTTTGCCGGGAGATGATGTGCACTCAACTAACCTGCAAAACTGGTATTGTTCTGTTTCATTCCTACCTAACGGATTTATATGGTTTTGTTAATGAATTTGAACAGTAGCTCCTTCCCTGTAGAAATACAAGTGGCCATCAATAAATGCCTTGATAAGGTTTACCTCATAGAGAAGAAAAGAGAGTAATTTATACGAATCGAGATGGACCGACCCATTAGCACTGACCAGCAGTTGGGTTCAATGGTTTTAATTAGATTTTATTTTTATTTATTTTTTGCATGCTTCTTTGTTTATTTTTTTTGGGGGGGGGGGTCGGTTTTTTATTTAATTTTCTATTTTACTTATTTAAATTCATGATGATTTTTATTGATCTCATCATTCTCCAAAAAATAATTATTTATAAATTTGATATTTTTAATAATTGGTTAACTTTTCAGAAATATAAAATAAAATGTGTGACCATTTTTGCGAAAAAACATTGTCTAACCTTTTTTTTTGTTCAAAGAAAATTCAACTAGTTTCTTCCTATTGGTCAAACGACAGCAGCAGGAGAGGGGGCTCACGAGAAAAAGTGGGCACCTTTTATGGAATATTTGGAACGGAAATGTTAACGCCCACACGTGTGGGCGTTCACCACTCCGTCCACACGCAAGCATCGTCGTTGGTTTCGTTTTGCACGAATCTTGGAGCAAAAGGGCTGGTTTTCGGCGCCACGTTGGACGATTCTAGTGTGCGGTGTGCGAGTGGGTTCGCCCGCACGGTAGTTGCCATCCCGCGGTCAGCGGTTGCCACTGAGAGGCGTGCGGTGGAACAGCCATGCGCCCGCACGCCACGGTCCGACCGCAGTTGACGTCAAACACGTCGCACACCCCTCCACCCTCTCCCTCACGGTTCCATTCACTCTCCCCCGCGTCGCATTTACTGGCACAACCCACTCGCATTACAGTCCACTGGAGGAGAAGGCGAGGGGAGAAGGCGACGGCGGAGGCGGGACAGTCGACGGTGTTCGCGGGCGTTGGTGGTGCTCGTCGGAGCGGAGCGGCGTCGCCGGAACGCGTGCGGGTCGAAGGTAATGGTCGCTTCATCTATCGCATACCCTCCCTGATTTTGTTCCCCTCTTTCCTCGCTGTTCGATTTCTAGATCCATTCCTAGAAATTCCGGCGATTCGGCGGTGCGCCGGCGTTCCCGCCGCTGCGGCGGTGCGCCATAGTTTGTGTGCCTGTCGTTGCTTCGTGGGAGTGGGCAGTTTCGTCGCCGCCGCTGCGGCGGCATCGTCGGTGAGGCTATGCCTGCTCGTAGGCAACGCATTAGTCTTGCATTTGGATTTTGAGAGTTGTCCGCCGGGTTGTTTTGGTGCAGATTGGTTCGAAATTTGGGGTTGCAGCCATTTCGCGAGAGAATTGTAAGGATGATTTTGAGGTTGAAGCAGTTGCCATTGAAACCTAGATCTAGTCTAGTTTTTGGGGTTGAAACTGCAGACTGTGGCGAAATTGGCAGTATGATTGAACGTGAACAAATGTGCGGCAACTAAACTACCTAAAGAAACGTGGTAGTTGCCACAAACGTGTTCTCCCATGTGGCAACAGATTTCCGAAAATGACTGTCATAGTTGCCACCCCAAAACAAGGTGGCAACTAATTTCATTGAACTCCCGTGGCAGTTGCCACACGCATGCTCTTCCCATGTGGCAAATTTTAATTCCGCTGAACTTGTACGATAAGTAACCAGAAAAAATATGCTTTCTGAATGTGGCAACTATGGCAGTATGACCGAACGTGAACAGGTGTGTGGCAACTAAACTACATGAACAAATGTGGCAGTTGCCACAAATGTGTTCTCTTCTACGGCAACATATTTTCTGAAACTGACTGTCATAGTTGCCACAAATGTGTTCAAGCTCACACACAAGGGGGGCAACTAAAATTTACTGAATGAATGAGATAGTTGCCACATACACGCTCTTGAACGAGGCAAACTGATTTTTTGCTGAATTTACATAATAGTAACCTCAAACATTCTTTTTCATTTGTGAGACTTGTTTTTTTTCTAAATTATTTGCGACAGTTTCCAAACTTTGATAGTCGGTAGCACTGGACGGAACTAATGTGCACATCGAGTTGGCGTGTTTGCCACTTGGATTTTGTATAATCATGTTGCAATACAGTATGTGAACACAATGTCTGTTGCCACAATACAGATATGACAGTGTGGCAAACTGGCTGCATAGTATGGCAACCACATTTGCATTCAAATAGTTAATATTTTTCTGTTAGGTGGCAACTGCTTACCCATTGCATTTTACATTTTCGCCATTAACAATTTGGTCTGTTCCTACATCAGCAGAATGGCTCGTGGTGATCATCAAAGTGATGATGACGATTTCATGGATCCACCTCAACGTAACCAGGCAACTGGACGGAGAAAAGAGGGCGTTGAGGTAACTGTCCGCACACCCGCCCCCCTCCTCCTGATTTATGTTATTTGTTGGCAGCTAGATCTTTTTTTATAGTCGTCCATCATGAACTAAATTTTCATAACATTGCAAAAACATGGCAACAGCTCAACACTTTTGTGTTTGTTTTTTGCAGAAGAAGAAACGTATTCGCAACAGAGCCTCCCAGGAACGTCTGACCGTGTTGATTGACAAATTCACTGACGATCAAAAGGGAGCTGCTGCTGAGATGGGTCTGCAGGTTCTGATGGATGTCCGGTGTACGAACCTTGTCAACCCGGTATGCGACTGGCTTGGTGAGATATACGATCCCGCCTCCAGGGAATTCATGATCCCGGGACGGGGAAGACTTCCATTGAATGAGGAATCCATGTTCTGCACTTTGGGTGTGCCTCGGGGACATATCAAAGTCCCGTACGAGGTTAATAATGAGATCGAGGAAGAGCTGTTCGCCCGTTTGTTTCCTGGGTTGGAGGCAATGCCGAACACGTCTGTACTGGCAGATTCTCTGCAGGACATGACGACGCACGGAGAAGTTTTCAAGATGAAGCTACTCATGTACCTCATCTCAGCTGTTTTCGCACCGACCACTTCTCTTCGCCCAAGCAACAAATGTTTCCCCATCCTGGTGAATGATCCATGCTTGCTACTGCCAGTGTTTTCGTTGCGTTTCTTCCGTTTTGATTTCTGACGCGGCAAACTTTTTTGCCCTGAAATTTTGTGTGGTGCAGGAGAATCTGAAAAACGTGAAGAGTATGAACTGGTGTAAGTTTATTGCCGACTTTCTCCACGATGCTTTCAAAAACAAGATGTACCAGAAGGGTTGTCGTCTGCACTTAATGGTATTTTATTTTCACCAGATCTCTGTGTGAACTCTTTGTTTATAACGTACTTTTATTTCATGCATGACAATCTGGTCATAACAAGATGGCAACTGCCATAGTGACAATGTGGCAACTGCCATAATGACAACGTGGCAACTGTCATACTGACAATGTGGCAACTACCTTCATATTAGCATGGCAACTGCTATCACAGTAGGATGACAACTGCCATCACACTTTGATGGCAACTAACACATACATATTATCGTTGGATCATACATTATCCTGCTCTCTTTTTTCTGAACTACAAATTAACCACGATGGCAACTGATATTTTCTTTTCTTTGCAAAATTGTTTTAAATCAGCTCATGTATGTCGACTCTCTTGATCTGTCCACCGTGGATTTCACCGGGATAGGAGGCCCGCCGCCTACTCACAAGTTTGCTGTTTCTGCATGGACCATCAGCGCTGTCAAGGCTGTGCTTGCCGCAGACAGGGCAACTGATGGCACATATGGAAAATTACAGGTTAGTTTTTGTTTATGTCTTTTTCACACGGCATGCTTACAAATTTGACATGACGCAACCGTCCGTGGTTTATAAGGCATGCTTACAATTTCTTTTTTTGTTTTTCATAGCTGATGGCCAAGCATGCTATAGACTACAGCGTGTTTGGGGGGCCTCAAAAATTTGAAAAGTGGATGGACGTGCACTCAGCTTCGTCTTGCCCTTTTGGGGTAATCAAAATGTCCACATCTACGGTTTGCCGTGGATTACATGTTGATGTCGCGGAAGCGAATGCAGTACGGGTGTTGTTTTGTTGATGCTTCTTGTTTTCGTGCACAGGCGAGGGCACCAGTGGAGCATCTAATTGGGCAGTTTGCATCCGGAATGACCGGCCTGCTCGAGAAGTTGGTTGAGGGGTGGACGTCCCTCAGCGCCTCTGACAGCGACGCGGTTGCGAGGCAGTTCACTTCATTTGTCCCAGAACGTACACATCGGCCAACCGGTTGCCGTGGCCGGTATGACTACAACAGCTCCCAAGAGCCCGGTGACACACAGGATGATGTGGATGGAGACGCTGGCCTCAGCAAGGACGACGACGATGACACCGATGACGATGAACACGCTGAAGTTCGCACATGCGGCAACAAGGGCAAGGATGCAACAGGTGCCCACCCACCGGAGAAAGTGAAAGAACATACGGCTACGAGAGGCGAGGGGGTTTTGCCATCAAGGAGGGGGAGGGCTCCAGAGGATGTTGGGCAGGGTTCTGCTGGCAAGAGGTCTAGGATCGATCCCGTAGCTGCCAGGAAGAGGTTCGACTCTCAATTTTAGTTTTCTGATGTGTATCTTTTCTTTGGAACAATCTCATCCATTTCTTTTGCACTTGTTTTTTGTCAAGCGCGGTAGTTTGTTGTCTGACAATCGCCACCTTCTTTTTTCCGTCCATCTGTTGCGTGCAGTGAGCCGACCGCTGGTGGACGAGCAGCTACGAAGAAACAGGCGCCAACGCCAACCCGTGTTTCTGCTCGCTTGAACAAAGGTGCCCCCATTGCCGGTGACATCCCTTCCACCAGGTCTTCTGCTCGTACGACGACGACCAACACCGGGGATCCTGTCGTGTTGCCTGACCTGAGGAAGGCAGTCAAGAAGTAGGTTTCTCCATGTGCTTTTCATTTTGAGATAGCGGTTTTTTTCTTGATTTTTCAATGCAACTGGTCTGCTTTGTCACATGTTCTTCTGTTATCATCCCCCACGAGGCAACTGCTGTTTTTCCAAATGATTTCTTCCTTCATTTTTTAAATGTATGGCAACTCCTATTATCTTTACATGGCAACTGGCATCTAGGCCAAATGGCAACTATTTCTGTACCTAATGGCAACTGTCATCTTTTTTTTACCATTTTCTTCTGAGAGTTCATCCCCCACCTAATTTTGAAATTGCATTCCTCACAGATCAGACATTTCTATCATTCCTTTCAATTTGCCTAACTTTGATAACTGCTGCTGTATGGCAACTGCTAACTATGGCACATGGCAACTCATGACCCCCTTACATGGCAACTACCAGCTTTTTCCACTTGTTTTTAGTTTTTTAATGCTTCTATCATTGCAAACATATTTTTTTGTCCATTTTTTTCATACCATTTTTCACGTGCTTTTTTTCCTTTGCAGGGTGAAGAAGACTACTATGCACGGGGCCAAGCATATCAGTAGAGACCCACTCGAACGCCTGCATTCAAAGTTGTCAACAGGTGGCAACTCAGATGTACATGAGGCACCAGGCGACAATACTGCTGCTGCACCGTCAACTGCTCCCACTAACTCTGATGCAAGTGGCCGACCATCTCCGCCGGCTGCAGATGTGCAGGCTAGAACAACAGGCATCCGTACATCGGGGAGTGACGAGTCAGTATCTGCCAGGACAGCTGAAATATTGCCAACTCTTCTGGCAATGAAGGATGCTGCTATGAGCCATGCCACCCCATCAGCAAGCGTCGAAGTGGATGCTCCCGAGACCAACCTAGGCAAGGAAGATTCCCGCTCACCTGACACTGATTCCAAGCGCGTGCCTGGTGTCACACCTGTGTCCATGACAGAAGCGGCTGAGGCGGCACTTCACAAGGATATGCCATCTGCAGATGAGAATCCTGGCACAACAGCTCCAGCTCCTGTCGGTGGAGATACTGCTAAGGCGACCGTTCTGCGTGCTGGTCTTCCACCTAGGTGTCGTAGCCCCCGCAAGCAATCAACAGACATACCCAACGCTCCGGCTGTAGCTAGGAGCAGGAGAGACGAATTTGGTTATGTTCCTGCGTCCACACTGTTCCCGCCACCTGCAAAAATCAATGTGATGGAGAAACCGCAAGACCGGAGCACAAATGATGCAGGTGTCAAGCCGGGCACGAGTGACGCAGAGGAACGCCCGGAGCAGACTGCGCCTTCACCCGCAGCGGAAATCCCCAGCATAAATCTGCGCACTTCCAGGCTCCCAGTCAATGTCGGTGTCCCCTACAGTCCAAACAAGAAGATTGTCATGAAAGCTGCGGCTGAGACCGCTGACAACACGCCCCGCCCTACAAATAAGGCCGATCATTTTGTAGCGGCCGATTCAGATATGCTTGTCGATCTTTCACCCTTGGATTCTGCCCCGAAAGTCGTTCGTGGTCCAGCCAGTAGGAATGAGAGGCACCCAATGGCCTTTACCCCACCGAGCTTCAGCCTCGGCGCCAGTCAAGATCAACCGGTGGTGCACGATCCTATACCAGTTGCCTTTGCTTTCCCAGGAGGCATGCCCGCAATGATGGCGCAGCCAATGGTCGAGGGCAGGAAGGCTGTCAAGTTCGCAGAGCCAATTGTGCAAGGTACACTCATCACGCACTTACGATTTTCTTGTATACATGTTTGTAGTTTGACTTTTGTCCCAATCATATTCTTTGGGGGTCCTCACTTGTGACGGAAACTGCCATGTGACGACATGGCAACTGGATTTGATGCACCATGTCACCTACGTTTTTTTCTTGCTGCCATGCTGCGTTTGACATTTGGGCAAGCACGTGGCAACTGAAGTTATTTCAACATGGCAACTGTAGCTGCTGTCACATGGAAAATACAGTTCAGTACACATGGCAACTGGATTTGCCACATCATGCCACCTGCATTTTTTTCTACCATGCTGCATTTTTTCATACGGCAATCACATGGCAAGTGGAGCCGACACAACATGGCAACTGCAGTTGCTGTGACATGGTACCTACAGTACAACTAGGTGGCAACTACAGTGCAACTACATGGCAATTGTATTTGCTATGTCATAGCGACTGTAGTTGGACCACCCATGGCAACTGCCCCACTTTTTCTACCTACATATCACATCATGGACCTTTACCTCCTCACAATCCATCTGTTTTTGGATTTTATATGTATCCTAACCCACTTTTTTTTATATTCATTGCAGCCACCCCTGAGGAGATTTCACCGTCACTTGATGAAGTTTACCGCATGATCGAGGAGACAGCATTGCAGAGGAGTTCCTCACGAGGGCAAGGGTAATCAAGTTCCAATGTGCCTGCAGATACGATATCTGAGGATACCATTAGGAGTGTCACCCCTGGTCCTGTGAGGCAACAGAGGGTAGTTCACCCACCCCCCGCGGAAGACTACGAGCCCGAATTCAGGGCCACTAAGGAACAGACCCAGCTGTACGATATCGTCAAGCGTTTTGGAAATGCGAGGACCAACAGCAAGCACATGAAGGAGCTGAAAGCGTAAATTACCATACCCCATAATCTCTCATCTTGCTTGCTCTTTTTTACCATTTATCTACTTCGTACTTTTTATAAATGGTCCGCTTACGTTTTAGTTCTTTCATATATTTTTTTTACTTAGTAGGCATGATTCTTCCATGCTATATCGTTTTCATACAGCTCATGTTTGGACAGAACGAAAGTCATTCAGTGCGGAGCGACGTACGTCGACTTGGGTGATCTTGCCGAGTCCGTGAGGCCAAACGGAAAAATGTCGACGAATGTAGTTGCATGCGGGATCGACTACATCAACAATCACACCGATGTATGCGCCGACAAGATAATCATGCATTACAGTGTGACCTGCAAAATATGGGATGGTGACTTCCACCACAAAATCCTGAGGAACAATTTTGCACAACACGGTGACTTCAAGCTCACACTGAAGAAATATGTGAGTACTCCTTTCCTGTCTGCACCGTTTTTTCACATGGCGTGGTTTTTTGCCAGAACCTGTACTTGTGTTTGTGTGGCAGAAGTTTTCATGTGGCAACAGTTGCCGTGCACACTGACTTCTTGATTTTTTGCATCCCCGTGCAAACTATGTGGCAACTTGATAGTAAAATACATGGATCATTTTGTTCATACAATGGACGGCAACTTTCTTTCAACTACTCCCACCCATAATCAAACATTCTATGTGATTCTAATTTTTTTGTCCCTCTGTTGTTCTTTTATGTGAACTTTGTATCTCATTTCTTCACTTTTTTAAATGCAGGTCATGTTCCTCATGTTCCAGGAGCTTTCACCACACGACCGACACGACAAGTGCGGTCACCACTATGCGGTCTGTCTTGACCTGAAGAACCAACGTATCGAGGTGCTTGATTCAATCCGTTCGGAAGCTGATGCAGACCTTACTACGCATGCCGAATTCTTCATCAAGAACCTCAAAGAGACTTGGAACCATCACTACGAACATTCAAAGGTCCAGATCAGGCATTTTCCGACTGAGTATGTGGCGACTGTGAAGCAAGGGAACACGTAATTTCTTTTAACCCGCTCCTTCATGTGCCATTTTTACATCAATCCACCCCCTCTTTTTTTGTTGACACATCTGAACTGAAGTCCATCTTTGCTGCAGCTGTCCATTTTGCGTGTTCACCTGAACTCTTTTTCCTCGTGCAGGACGGACTGTGGCTTTCACGTGCTGGAATACTTTGCAAAGTGGGAAGGCAGAATTGTCCCCGCTATCACAGATGCAACGGTCGTTGAGCTCCGAAAAATCTGCACATGGAACTGGCTGACGAATGAAGATTTCAACAAGCGGTTCGGAGCACGCGAGTTCATGGAGGAAGCTGTCAAGCAAGTCATCAAGAAGTACAAGTGATCACGTGGCGTTACACACCAGACGCACACCTTACATTCTGTTGTTGAGGAATGTAAGGTACTATCTCTCTGTTCTTTGTCGAAAACTATGTTTTTGTGTGCTACGTTATGACTGCAACCTCGTGTGGCCTACTATGTAATGGTGGCGTGTTAGCGACATTTTTAGTGTTTTCTGTAATACATGTGTGGACGTGAACCTATTTTAGGCGTTACATCAGATCTGTTTTTATGTTTATCATTACGACAGTGGTTTCGTCGTTTCTAGCATCGTTTTTTGCTGTTTCGAATGCGTCTGCGATGTTTTCAAAAAAAAGATGGCAAATGTAGTTCAACAGACATGGTTAGTGAAAGTCATCGTCATTTTTTCATTTTTGGCTGTTTTGCTTGTTCTCTTTCATCGCTAATTGCACCGGCTAGCATTGGGTAGGTTTATCATGTAGCCATAACCTTTGCTGCGGTTTATGCACGTTTACGCTTTTTTTTCCAACTTGTTTTCCCATACATTGCACACAACACACTACATGCTTCTAAACCGCATCGTATTTGTCATGGGGATATATGCCATGCAGAGTCATTACAAAAAGCATCCGGAAATTTTCAGTACAGCTAACATGGCAGATACAGCATAAATAACATGGCAGATCCAGTACAACTTACATGGCAAATCCAGTACAACTAACATGGCAGATCCAGTACAACTAACATGGCATATTTAGTATAAAGTAGCATGGCATATTCAGTATAAAATAACATGGCTTATCTAGTATAAAATAGCATGGCATATTTTGGTATAAAATAGCATGGCAGATTAACCACACATAACATGGTAGATTAAGTACCCATAACATGGCAAATGCATTTATCCATTCAATGAATTTTCCTTCTACTTCTGTCCCCCCTCAAGAGTCATTCTCCCAATTAAAAAAAATCCCATCGTATAGGGGTACAAAACAAAATGTCCACATGGACCATGTCACAGCGCCCCAATTTTTGCTCATGGATTGCCCGCCCCTTTCTTCGTTTTCTTGTGTTTTGCTTGAATCTACAGTCCCGACTTGTACCTTATCTCTCTCGGACGACCCTTTGTGATGGAACGGGGTGCGTTCCTGACCTGGGTTTGTGTGCTTGCTGTTCCAGATCCTATCTCCGAGTTTTCAGACGATGGCCCCGTGGATGAAGGCACACTTGATGTGCGGGGGAACCGGTGTAAGGCTTCCTCGGCTTTCCTCTTTTTGATCTCATCAAGCTCTCTTTTCAGTGCCTTCCTGTGTTTTTCTGCGACTCTCGCTGTGTCATCACTCTTGCACGCTTCATCAATTAGCTCAGCATAGTTCTTTGTCAGCACAACGTGCCTCACGGCTTCCATGGTTGACTCAGGTATCTCGTCATGCACAGCCAGAACTGCGTGTGTTGTCTACGGCGCCAACGCGTCGTCAGCGTCCCAAGTCCATCGCCGCCTTATAAAATGGCGGGGCATGCGTGTCACAGCGTTCATGTCCATGACTTTTAGTATGTGACAGCACACAATGCTGTCCCGTTCGAATTTGCAGCATTGGCAGTAGTACTCGCCTTCGCCTATCGAGGCTCTGACGAAGTAGTTCCTTCCTTTGTCCGCGTCTTCAGGTTCTGAATCTGACATGCCCAAAATACAACACACCTTGAACGTATGTTCGTCCACCCGGAAAGCCGTGAACATGCTGGCACGCTTTATTTCTTCCTGGAATCTGCAAGTTTTGTGTGTTTTCTGTTAAACTTTCGTGCGATCTTTTTCTTGTACACCCTTATGTTGTCATGGAAATAGAAATACATTTTGTTTGAACATGGCAAACATAGTTCATTGAACATGGCAAATATATTACGTTGAACATGGCAAATGCAGTACACTACACATGGCAAATGCATTACAACATACATGGCAATTGCAGTACAACAGACATGGCAATTGCAGTACATTTTCAACTGGATATCGTCATTTCCACACCAACATTCCCCAATGGAAGCACATTGCATAAAACATGGCAACTGCATTTTTATTAAACATGGCATCTACAGCTGAGTAAACATGTCAATTGCATTTCAAAAAAAAAGGCAGATGCATTTCATTAAACATGGCAAGTGCATTTCAGCATATGTGTCGCCAATATAACATTTTTTTAGCATTTTTTGACATTGGCATTTGCATGCCAACATGCTCCAATGGAAGCACAGCGCATAAAACATGGCAACTGCACTTCATTCGACAAGGGAAATGCACCCGAGCAAGTATGCCAAAACAAAATTTTCATTTTAACATGGCAACTGCATCTGAGTAAGCATGGCAAATAGTATTTCATTAAACATGGCAGCTGCATGTCATGGCAACTGCATTGCACTCTATAAGGCCCCTACTGACTTGGTGCTTTTTATGCAAATAAGACTGTAATGCAACTGACTTACTTGTTAAAGATCTTGTTGGTGTATATCTTGCTCATTTGCCTCTTCATCGGTAAATACGTTAGCAATTTTGGCTGCTTTAGGGATGTGGTCGCTTCTTGCTGTAGCTCAGATCCCAGAATTTTTTGTTGCAAAGCTGTGTACTGCTTGGCAAACTGTAGCAATGAGTTGCCAGGGCTGACGTACCGCTTTAAAACAGCATTGAACCCCTCGCTGCGCTGCGTAGTCTGCAGAAAGGGGAAGAAGCACTGCATGAAGTAGGCCGGCACCCAGTACATTCGCTTCTCCCACAGGCTAACAAGAGTCTCGTTGTCCTGGACTTGATGTGTTTCAGTCATGGCCATCCAGCTCCTTTCAAACTCCTCCACCGTCAAGCTGTGGTCCACGCACAGCTCGAATGCCTTGTGCAGCTCTGGATGGTCGGCAAAGAACGGTCCTAGCGTCTCCTCAGCCTTCTTTATAATGTGCCACCTGCAGTGCCTGTGCACTGCCAACGGAAAGACCTCCTCTATGCCTGCACGCATGCTGAAATCTTGGTCCGTTATTATGTTCATCGGAGCAAGTCCATCCATGCACTCCAAGAAGGTCTTGAACAGCCAAACGTACCCATCTGTGTCTTCGTTCCGGACGAGGCCGCATCCGAACTACAACGACTGATTGTGGTTATTTATTCCTATGAACGGAGCGCATGGCATCTTGTACATATTGGTGAGGTACGTCGCGTCGAATGAAATGCAATCTTGGAAATGTTTGTAGGCTCTCCTTGCAGCACCATCCATCCAATACATGTTCCTGACACGGTCCTCATCGTCCAACCTTATCCTGTAGAAGAAATCTGGATCTTCCTTTGCTTTCACATCGAAGTAGGCTATTGTGGCCTCTATGTCTGCCAACTTGCTCTCTCTACGGTACTTGGCCTGTAGGTTTGTGACGTCAGCTGGTATGTACGGCATGCTACTCAGAGTCCCCTTTTTGCTGTGGATGAGAGATAGTATCTGTACCATTCTTGATGGACCGACGTTACAGTCATGTAGCAGCTTTACGGATTTCCTTTCGACGGGGGTGAATCCTCTGTGGGCGGTCAGAAATTTGACCAGGTCGAACTTCTTTATGAGACTGTGGTTGTGCTCGTCAAAATATTCAGTGACCACATACTGTGTTCCATCTACGTTTAGCTTACACCGGACAGGGCATCCTGTCTTGAGAATGATTCCTCTTTTTCGTTCCGGAACGACAGCCACAGCACCTTTCACCTTCTTGTTCCTCCGTGCCTTGTGGCACCTCATCTCACCTCTGCTGTACTCATTAGTTTTCTTAATTTTCCTATGGTACTCGGTGTTGACCGCAAATTCATGGAACTTTGCGTATGCCTAGTAGTATTCCTTTGCTTCTGCGAACGATCCAAATCTCTACCCAATGTATGGTGGCTGAGGTACCACGATCTCGGATTGCCCACCATCTTCATCCTCTTGTGCGTCATCGTCAGTTTCATCATTCGCTTCAGTATCGGCGGCAGTTCCATCTACTCGAGTGTTGCTAGTGCTTGTGTTCAAAGGGGTGCTCGTCGGCATTGCTGGAATGATTGCCATTCCCGACTCTGACTCGAAATTGTTTGCGGCATGACAGTTTGCTGGCTGGTGGAACGCGTCTTCCGTGCGCTCAGAGCTCCCCGCAGTAGATGTCCCCGCGCCGCTGTTCACTGTAGTTGTAGGTTCTGTAATAGAAAAAACAAGCACGAGAGTAAGATTTTTTGGTTGAATAAGATGTGTATCACAACGGATCACACCATCTTCGATTGATTTGGCACGACATATTTTCAAACAGCAAGCCGTGAGACTGCGTGTGGACATGTGTGGCAGCTGTAGCTGTCCAGTCATGGCAGGTACTGTTCAACAAACATGGCAACTATTGTTTTGCCTACAAAAAACTACAAACAACAAATGTAGTGATGTTTTTTGTGGTTCAATTTTTTCCTTACCTTGTTGTGCTGCATTTGGCCATCTTGTGTGGTCTGTGACACCAAAATGTCGTGCTCCACCCGCAATTTTTGAAGCTTGCCACGGGACGTTTGCCGTGTCACCACCAGCGTAATACGCTGTAAGCATAGTAGTGGTTGGTCAATTCATGGCAATTGCAGTTTGTGCTAGCACGGTAACTGCAGTCGCCCCTGATGTGGCAACTGCAGTTTTACTGGCATGGCAACTATAGTTGCATCGGCATGGCAACCGCAGTTGTTCCTCCATGGCAACTGCAGTTGCGATGACATGGCAACTATAGTTGCTCTGGCATGGCAACTGCAGTTGTTTCTCCATGGCAATTGCAAGTGTCCACTGATGGAAACAACAGTTGTCCAGGGATGGCAAATGTAGTTTTAAATTCACGGCAATTGTAGAAGTCCAGTCATGGCAATTTGGAGCTGCCAACTATGCCCCTTCTGCTAATTGAACATCCGCAACTTCACTTTTTTTTATGAACTGACCTGTGTATGACGTCGATGGCAGGTACATGGGTGCTGGCTGATGCCACGTGCTGCATGAAGGCTCTGCATTTTCACCCGTGATAACTCGTGAGTCCTCTTGCCAGTTTTTTTTTGCATGTCCATTTTTCACGTCCACAGCAGTATGTGTTTTTTTTGGTTTTGCATTACCTTGATTAGCCATACTAGCTAGTTGAGGTTGGTTGCCCGTACATATGTCAGTGTTAGCGCCTTGTGACTGAACTTGCCATGGGGGGCCCCTAAGAGTGTTTTGGTCATAAGAACCTGCAAAAAAATGGGAGTGTAGGACATAAGTAGAATGTCATCTTCATCGTTGCGAAGTTGGCAACTGCTCTCTTCTTTTTGTTACCACGCATCATACCTACGCCTGCATACTGTTCTAGTAGTGGCAGCAACGGCCCTGCAGAGATAAGTTGACTATACTCTGCTGCATCCCAAGGCGGTGTTTCTAGCCTTTGAGAACCCCAAGCATCAGCGCCACCTTCGCGATTCATCCGTTCCGCGTCTCGATTCTTTTCCGACATGTTCTCAATCACTGGATGATCAAAAAGGCGTCAATAATCCACAAGAATTGTATTCTTCTGCTGCTTGCACATGGAAGATAGGGATGGCAAGCAACAGGTCAAAATAGGTGGCAATTGTCATCATACACAAGTGGCAACTGTCGTTACACACAAGTGGCAGTTATTTTTTCCCACCCTCTTCATTCAAAAAATCGTCCTTGCTGCCCTTTTTTAGGGATTCCTACTCATCCATTTCATACCCAACTACTTAAGTGCCTAAACTAGGCACCTAAGTTAACCTCAAACGTAGTACATGGCAGATCTGGTGTATTCTGCCTGGCAATTGCAAATATACACCGAACCATGTAGTGTTCTACCCCTATAGTATGGACCCAATACAAGATCGGAAGATTTTCAGCCTTAAGGATGAGAGGGAAGGACGAGATCGAGAATTTTCACCTGGTTTTAGCTGATCGTGTCTGGAGGGCTGGATTGGAGTGGGGGGCTGGGGATGGGGAGGGTTAGGGTGTGGTTTGGTGTCGGAGCGCCCTACGGATCTGCCCTGGTTGCCATGGCAACCAGGGATGGCCGGCGACGGATGTCGGGGTTCGAGAGGTGGGGGACGATGGCGGCGTACGAGAGAGGGGATGGATCGGAGGCGTGGATCGGCTGGGTCGTGCGGGCAGCCGGTCTTCTGGCCCGGACGGGGCAGTGCGGGCGGGGTTGCCACACACCGGACGTGCGGGCCATGCTTTTGTGCGCTCGGACGTGGTCGTGCGGGCCGATCCCCGTCTATGCCGCACGAAGCGTGCGGGCGAGTTCCTATCGACGCCACACGTGTGGCAGTTATTCGGACCCATTTGGAAACGCGAGCAGGGCGGGAGAGCTTATTTGGCCAGTCCAGCCGCGCATTTTAGGAGTTCATCTCTCGCTCTTGACATGAGGCCAGTACATGGAGCAGGAAGCACTTTATCACTCGTCGTGCGAGATGGAACCATCCCCCCGTCCCCCAATCGCCTCAAGCACTTCCTTAACTATAGGATACCTTGTGCGTTGCTAAGGAAACTAATTAATGAAAATTTGAGTTGTTAACATGAGAACCAAAATTTAAAATACGTATGACTTCTTGTATTGGATTATGTATAGTTGTAATGATATGTATTGAATATAAATAGAATAATTAAATGGCAAACATCTTCCCATGCATGCATGAATGTTGCGGCGGGTCTTTCGTCAAGCATGATTGCATTTTGAGGTGGGTCTTATCCCATTCATAATTGTATTGTGAGGTAGCATACTTGCATGTTTAAATAAATAAGTTGGTGAGCATGACTCTCTTAGTGGTGGATCTTATCTCATTCATAACTGTGTGCTACGGTGGCATGCTTGCATGTTGACATAAATATATTAGTGAGGATGACTCTCTTAGATATATAGAATGGTCGGCACAGCGAAGGCACACTGTTTTTTTTCAATTATTTTTCTATATATTTCCGAAATGGAAAATATACTATTTAAATTTGAAAATAGCTTCTCGCGTGTTCAAAAATCGTTCACGAAACTTTTAGAAAATGTTGATCGAAAAACATTGTTGACTTTTGAAAAAATGTTCAAACGCTCCAAAAAGTTGTTTGTTTTATTTTAAGATAAATGGTCCAACTTAAAAAATGTTCACGTACTTAAAACAATGTTCCAAAAAGGTATGCAATGTAAGAAAAATGTTTGTGTAAGTTTTAAAGAATGTTCGATACCATTCAAAAAAATGTAGGTGACATTTTACAAAAAGTTAGCACCTTCCAACAAAATGGTCATTACATTCACAAAAAATTCTTATGCAAGGTAAAAACTATTCATGCAATATAAAAAAATTAGTAACATTTTAAAAGTTGTCGGTGACATTTAGAAAATGATCATGGATACAAAACTATGACATTTTTAAACACATTCATTTATTGTAGAAAAATATTTCGTACCAATACAAAAAAAGGTCACCATTATTTGAATTTTGCAACAAATTTTCAAAAAGAAAGTTTCAAATATATATTTAAAAGATATTCAATGTGTATCAAAAAATGTAACTCATGTATAAGAAAAATGTAAAAACTGTATTTAAAAAATTAAACATATATTTAAATAAATAAAAACAAAAACAAAGAAAACTGATGAAGAAAAACTAACACACAAAAATCCAAAAACAGAAGAAAAGGAAAACCAGTAAAAGAGGAAATAAAACGAAAAACAAAAGATGATAACAAGCCACAACAAAAATAGATGAAAACAACACATAAAAATCAGTCATATAAGTTTCGCTGGAAACCACTCCCTATTCACCCATATTGCTCAGCATAGAGGAGGAGCGGAGGAGCCCAGGCCTGGGAGGTGATATATCATCCTTAGAGCGAGACAACGGTTCGTCTCACGTCAAGTGTTTCCTGAATGGGACGGCTCAGTTAGGTTCTTCGTTGCGCCCACGTTTCTATTCTGTTTCTTTTTCACGCTTTTTTAGGGTTTTTATTTTTATTTTATGATAACAAATATTCTAAATAACTACATTATAAAAAATTATACATAAAACATTTGAAATAAATGTTAACCAATCATCTGAAAAATGCTAAATGTGTATAGAGAAAATGTTTCTCATGTATACAAAAATGTATTTAAAATGTGTGTTGGAAAAATATTGACCGTGTAGTAAAAATTGTTAAACTTGTATTTGAAAGATGTCAATCATGTATTAGAAAAATGTTTTTGACTTATAGGAAAAAGAATGAAAAGTAAAAGAAAGGGAAAACAAATGAAAAACATAAAAAAAACCCAAAATACAAAGAAAACCAAAGCAACAAGTGCAAATAAAATGAAAAACTATGAAAACCGATAAAAATCAACCAAAAACTAAAAAAAGAACAAACCTAATAATTAGAAATAGAAAAGGAAAAAATGAAAAAACCAAAGCAACTTATCAAAAGAGTGGAAACAGACAAATCATCAAAGAAAACCGATGAAAAATGAGAAAGAAAGAAACAAAAAAAGGAAAAAATAATGAAAACCAAGAAGAAACAAAGAAAAACTTTATAAACAAATAAAAACATAAAAACTTGTGAGGAAAAAAGAAACAAAAAAAATAAAAAAACTGCGAACCAGCGAACAAAGTGCAGCAGGCGAACTCGATTGCCTCACTTAGCGTGAAAAAATAGAAATGTGTTGGCCAATAGCTACGTCGCAGGGGTAAATTGTGTAGCGAGACAGAAGAAACCCCCGCATAATGCGAGATATAGTCGCCATGCCCAGGCGTCGTCTGCTAAGCTCCAAAACGGAGCTTGGCTGTCAACCTACGCCCCAGCTCCTCCCTGGTATTTCTCAAAACAAAAACTCCTCCCTGGACCTCTCTACCCAAAGCCTCTACATGACTACGATCTTAGAGCATCTCTAGCCGATCCCCTAAACGGCAATAGTCACTTAGCCGAAGTAGTAAACAGAATAGAGAAGTAAATTTTTTACTCCGCCTAATGGACTCTTGTTTTTAGACGGCCGCCCACCGCTCGAGTAAAAAAATCTGCTCTCCTCCTCGGCCCCACCCACCCCATCTCCGTGTCGCATCTACTCCGGCGCCATCGTTCTTGCGACAGCCCCGCCACTGTCAGACGCTCCATAGGGACCCACCTCGGTCCTCGCCCACTCGGATTTGGGCCTCTCTCATCGTCGCCAGCGCAGAAATCGGCAGATCTAGTTATCGCCGCTGCCGCCGGATTTGACGCATTCGGCCGCCGTCACCGTCGCCTTTGTCATGGATTGGTCAGGTACTGAACTGCACATGCCTCGGCAACGACTCTACATCGCATGTAGGTATGGCCTCCTCTTCCAGCCGCTCGGATCTCACTCGTCGGCGGGACGCCGGTAAAGACATGTTGGTGTATCAAGATTTCGTTCAATAAAATAAAGAAGCATCAAAATTTGTTTCGGTGGCCAAAATGGAATTTGACAAAAGAATTACTTCATCAGATATAGGAGATCAGTGATCCGGTCAAATAATAGTGAAGTATAAATAATCCATTAAGTTTTACTCGGTCGGATGCTTCTCTAAATTTTAGGAGCTCCTAGGACGAAGAAGAAATCGTCCCTGATGCATTGCACTCGCTAAGGTAGATTATAGGAAGCGGCGCGACGGTAGACGATGTGTTGAGTGGTGACCATGCAGGTAGGTGCTACCTCTTGAGCACTGCGTTGGTTTTTCCTTGAAGAGAAAAGGGTGATGCGGCAAAGTAGCGTAAGTATTTCCCTCAGTTTTTAAGAACCAAGGTATCAATCAGTAGGACGCTACACGCAAGTCCCTCGTACCTACACAAACAAATAGGAACCTCACAACCAACGCGATAAAGGGGTTGTCAATCCCTTCACGGCCACTTGCGAAAGTGAGATCTGATAGAGATAATAATAAGATAAATATTTTTGGTATTTTTATGATATAGATTGAAAAGTAAAGTTTACAAAATAAAGTAGATCGGAAACTTATATGATGAAAAATAGACCCGGGGGCCATAGGTTTCACTAGTGGCTTCTCTCAAGATATCATAAGTATTACGGTGGGTGAACAAATTACTGTCGAGCAATTGATAGAAAAGTGCATAGTTATGAGAATATCTAGGCATGATCATGTATATAGGCATCATGTCCGCGACAAGTAGATCGAAACGATTCTGCATCTACTACTATTACTCCACACATCGACCGCTATCCAGCATGCATCTAGAGTATTAAGTTTATAAGAACAGAGTAACGCATTAGGCAAGATGACATGATGTAGATGGATAAACTCAAGCAATATGATATATACCTCATTTTTTTATCCTCGATAGCAACAATACAATACGTGCTTTGCTGCCCCTGCTGTCACTGGGAATCTTTTTATCCTCGATAGCAACAATACAATACGTGCCTTGCTGCCCCTGCTGTCACTGGGAAAGGACACCGCAAGATTGAACCCAAAGCTAAGCACTTCTCCCATTGCAAGAAAGATCAATCTAGTAGGCCAAACCAAACTGATAATTCGAAGAAACTTGCAAATTAACCAATCATACATAAAAGAATTCAGAGGAGATTCAAATATTTCTCATAGATAAACTTGATCATAAACCCACAATTCATCGGATCTCGACAAACACACCGCAAAAAGAGTTACATCGAATAGATCTCCAAGAAGATCGAGGAGAAATTTGTATTGAGATTCAAAGAGAGAGAAAAAACCATCTAGCTAATAACTATGGACCCGAAGGTCTGTGGTAAACTACTCACAACTCATCAAAGAGGCCTTGGCGATGATGTAGAAGCCCTCCGTGATCGATTCCCCCTCCGGCAGAACGCCGAAAAAGGCTCTAAGATGGGATCTCACGGGTACAGAAGGTTGCGGCGGTGGAAATAGGTTTTCGTGGTGCTCCTTGATGTTTTCAGGGTACGAGAGTATATATAGGCGAAAGAGGTCGGTCAGGGGAGCCTCGAGGGGCCCACGAGGGTGGAGGGCGCGCTTGGCACCCTCGTGGCCGTCTTGGCTGCTTCTTGACGTCCACTCCAAGTCTCCTGGATTGTGTTTGTTCCAAAAAGATCGCTCCCAAAGGTTTCATTCCGTTTGGACTCCGTGTGATATTCCTTTTCTTCGAAACACTAAAATAGGCAAAAAAACAGCAATTCGGGCTGGGCCTCCGGTTAGTAGGTTAGTCCCAAAAATGATATAAAAGTGTAAAGTAAAGCCCATAAACATCCAAAACGGGTAATATAATAGCATGGAACAATAAAAAATTATAGATACATTGGAGATGTGTCAAGCATCCCCAAGCTTAATTCCTGCTCGTCCTCGAGTAGGTAAATGATAAAAACAGAATTTTTGATGTGGAATGCTACCTAGCATATTTATCAATGTAATTCTCTTTATTTTGGTACGATTGTTTGGATCCAAATGATTCAAGATAAAAGTTCATATAACATAAAAATAGTAATACTTGAAGCATACTAACAAAGTAATCCTGTCTTATCAAAATAGCATAGCCAAAGAAAGCTTATCCCTACAAAATCATATAGTTAGGATATGCTTCATTTTTATCACACAAAATACTCCCATCATGCACAACCCCGGTTTCAGCCAAGCAATTGGTTCATACCTTTTAACGCGCTTCAGTTTTTTTCAACTCTACGCAATACATGAGCGCAAGCCATGGATATAGCACTATGTGTGAAACAGGATGGTGGTTGTGAAGAAAAAAAAGGGAGAAGATAGTCTCACATCAACTAGGTGTATCAACGGGCTATGGAGATGCCCATTAATAGATATCAATATGAGTGAGTAGGGATTGCCATGCAACGGATGCACTAGAGCTATAAATGTATAAAAGTTCAACAAAAGAAACTAAGTGGGTGTGCAAGCCAAGTTCTATAATGAAAATTCCACTAGTATATGAAGGTGTCAACATAGGAGACTCTCTATCATGAAGATCATGGTGCTACTTTGAAGCACAAGTGTGGAAAAGGATAGTAACATTGTCCCTTCTCTCTTTTCTCTCTTTTTTTGGTGGGCTTCTTTGGCCTTTTTTTATTTGGGCTTCTTTGGCCTCTTTTATTTTTATAAAGTCCGAAGTCTCATCCCGACTTGTGGGGGAATCATAGTCTCCATCATCCTTTCCTCACTTTGGGACAATGCTCTAATAATGAAGATCGTCACACTTTTATTGATTTATAACTCAAGAATTACAACTCAATACTTAGAACAATATGACTCTATATGATTGCCTGCGGTGGTGTACCGGGATATGCAATGAATCAAGAGTGACATGTATGAAAGAATTATGAAGGTGGCCTTGCCACAAATACGATGTCAACTACATGATCATGCAAAAGCAATATGACAATGATGGAGCGTGTCATAATAAACGGAATGGTGGAAATTTGCATGGCAATATATCTCGGAATGGCTATGGAAATGCCATAATAGGTAGGTATGGTGGCTGTTTTGAGGAAGGTAAATGGTGGGTGTATAATACCGGTGAAAGTTGTGCGGCATAATAGAGGCTAGCAATGGTGGAAGGGTGAGAGTGCGTATAATCCATGGACTCACATTAGTCATAAAGAACTCATATACTTATTGCAAAAGTTTACTAGCCCACGAAGCAAAGTACTACTACGAATGCTCCTAGGGGAAGGGTTGATAGGAGTTAACCATCGCAAGATCCCGACCTCCACACATAAGGAAGGCAATCAAAAGAGCACCCCATGCAACAAATTTGTTACACAACTTTTACCATACGTGCATGCTACGGGACTTGCCAACTTCAACACAAGTATTTCTCAATTTCATAATTACCCAACTAGCATGACTCTAACATTACCACGTTTATATCTCAAAACAATTATCAAGCATCAAATTGATCATAGCATTCAATGCACTTTATATGATAGTTTTTATTATACCCAACTTAGATGTCCATCATTCTCGGACCAATTTTTTAATCATAACAAATACCATGCTGTTCTAAAAGACTCTCAAAATAATATAAGTGAAGCATGAGAGATCAACAATTTCTACAAAATAAAGCCACCGCCGTGCTCTAAAAAGATATAAGTGAAGCACTAGAGCAAAATTGCCTATCTCAAAAGATATAAGTGAAGCACATAGAGTATTCTAATAAATTTCAAATCATGTGTGTTTCTCCCAAAAGGTGTGTACAACAAGGATGATTGTGGTAAACTAAAAATCAAAGACTCATACCATACAAGACACTCCAAGCAAAACACATATCATGTGGTGAATAAAAATATAGCTCCAAGTAAAGTTACCGATAAACGAAGACGAAGGAGGGATGCCTTCCGGGGCATCCCCAAGCTTAGGCTTTTGGTTGTCCTTCAATATCTTGGGGTGCCATGGGCATCCCAAGCTTAGGCTCTTGCCACTCCTTATTCCATAGTCCATCAAATCTTTACCAAAAACTTGAAAACTTCACAACACAAAACTCAACAAGAAATCTCATAAGCTTCGTTAGTGCAAGAAAGAAAAACCACCACATAAGGTACTGTAATGAACTCATTATTTATTTATATTGGTGTTAAACCTACTGTATTCCAACTTCTCTATGGTTCATACCCCCAGATACTAGCCATAGATTCATCAAAATAAGCAAACAACACACAAAAAACAGAATCTGTCAAAAACAGAACAGTCTGTAGCAATCTGTAACTTTTGAATACTTCTGGAACTCTAAAACTCATACCAAAATAGGAAGTTATGGGAAATTTGTCTATTGATCTACTTCAAATATAATCAACTAAAAATCACATTTCTGTGATTTATTAAAATTATTCTCGTGCGCGCAAAAGTTTCTATTTTTCAGCAGAATCAAATTAACTATCGCCGTAGATTATCCTATAGGTTCTACTTGGCACAAACACTAATTAAAACATAAAACCACATCTAAACAGAAGCTAGATGAATTATTTAATACTAAACAGAATCAAAAAGCAAGGAACAAAAATAAAATTGGGTTGCCTCACAACAAGCGCTATCGTTTATCGCCCCTAGCTAGGCATAAAAGTGAGAATAGATCTAAGTATTGCCATCTTTGGAATTCAATTCATAAGTGGCTCTCATAATAGATTCTTAAGGTAATTTGATTTTCTTTCTAGGAAAGTGGTCCATGCCTTTCCTTAATGGAAATTGGAATATAATATTTCCTTCCTTCATATCAATAATTGCACCAATCGTTCTAAGAAAAGGTCTACCAAGAATAATAGGACATGAAAGATTGCAATCTATATCAAGAACGATGAAATCTATGGGCACATAATTCCTATTTGCAATAATAAGAACATCATTAATCTTTCCCATAGGTTTCTTAATGGTGGAATCCGCAAGGTGCAAGTTTAAAGAGCAATCGTCAAATTCACGGAAACCTAGCACATCACATAAAGTTTTTGGAATCGTGGAAACACTAGCACCCAAATCACACAAAGCATAGCATTCATGATCTTTAATTTTAATTTTAATAGTAGGTTCCCACTCATCATAAAGTTTTCTAGGGATAGAAACTTCCAATTCAATTTTTTCTTTATAAGATTGCATCAAAGCATCAACGATATGTTTGGTAAAAAAGGCTTTATTTTGACTAACAGCATGAGGAGAATTTAACACGGATTGCAACAAGGAAATACAATCTACTAAAGAACAATTATCATAATTAAATTCCTTGAAATCCAAAATAGTGGGTTCATTGCTATGTAAAGTTTTGACCTCTCCAATCCCACTTTTACCAATTTTAGCATCAAGATCTAAAAACTCCGAATCATTGGGATGCCTTTTAACTAAAGTTGACTCATCTTCAGTCCCATCATTATCAAGATTCATATTGCAAAACAAAGATTTAATAGGGGATACATCGATTACTTTTAGATCTGCATTATTTTCCTCTAACCCTTCTGGTTTGGCAGCCATCTTATTAACTAAGGTGGCTTGCTTATCAGAAATTTGGGCTATTGACTTTTCAAGACGAGCAATCTGAGAGTTCAAACCATAAAATTCCTTAGACATATCATCAAGCTCTTTATTCATGTATTCCATAAAGCTTTTTTGTTCTTTAAGCTCGTTTCTAAAGAAATTATTATGCTCAAATTGTAAAGTCATAAAGCTTCTAACATTGATTTCGATCTCTTCCAACCTCCTAAGATGAAGATCAGCGTTTTTAGGCAAAGCCATAAGGGCAAACATGCACACAAGAGGCAAGCAAAAAAGAGACGAACGGAAAAGAGAGGGCGAATAAAACGGCAAGGGTGAAGTGGGGGAGAGGAAAACGAGAGGCAAATGGCAAATAATGTAATGCGAGGGAGATGAGTTTGTGATGGGTACTTGGTATGTCTTGACTTGAGCGAAGACCTCCCCGGCAACGGCGCCAGAAATCCTTCTTGCTACCTCCTGAGCACTGCGTTGGTTTTCCCTTGAAGAGGAAAGGGTGATGCAGCAAAGTAGCGTAAGTATTTCCCTCAGTTTTTTAGAACCAAGGTATCAATCCAGTAGGAGGCTACACGCATGTCCCTCGTACCTACACAAACAAATAAGAACCTCGCAACCAACGCGATAAAGGGGTTGTCAATCCCTTCACGGCCACTTGCGAAAGTGAGATCTGATAGAGATAATAATAAGATAGATATTTTTGGTATTTTTATGATATAGATTGAAAAGTAAAGATTGCAAAATAAAGTAGATCGGAAACTTATATGATGGAAAATAGACCCGGGGGCCATAGGTTTCACTAGTGGCTTCTCTCAAGATATCATAAGTATTACGGTGGGTGAGCAAATTACTGTCGAGCAATTGATAGAAAAGTGCATAGTTATGAGAATATCTAGGCATGATCATGTATATAGGCATCACGCCCGCGACAAGTAGATCGAAACGATTCTGCATCTACTACTATTACTCAACACATGACCGCTATCCAGCATTCATCTAGAGTATTAAGTTTATAAGAACAGAGTAACGCATTAGGCAAGATGACATGATGTAGAGGGATAAACTCAAGTAATATGATATATACCCCATCTTTTTTATCCTCGATGGCAACAATGCAATACGTGCCTTGCTACCCCTGCTGTCACTGGAAAAGTACACCGGAAGATTGAACCCAAAACTAAGCACTTCTCCTATTGCAAGAAAGATCAATCTAGTAGGCCAAACCAAACTGATAATTCGAAGAGACTTGCAAAGATAACCAATCATACATAAAAGAATCCAGAGGAGATTCAAATATTTCTCATAGATAAACCTGATCATAAACCCACAATTCATCGGATCTCGACAAACACACCGCAAAAAGAGTTACATTGAATAGATCTCCAAGAAGATCGAGGAGAACTTTGTATTGAGATTCAAAGAGAGAGAAGAAGCCATCTAGCTAATAACTATGAACCCGAAGGTCTATGGTAAACTACTCACAACTCATCGGAGAGGCCTTGACGATGATGTAGAAGCCCTCTGTGATCGATTCCCCCTCCGGCAGAACGCCAGAAAAGGCTCCAAGATGGGATCTCACGGGTACAGAAGGTTGCGGCGATGGAAATAGGTTTTCGTGGTGTTCCTTGATATTTTCAGGGTACGAGAATATATATAGGCCAAAGAGGTCGGTCAGGGGAGCCTCGAGGGGCCCACGAGGATGGGAGGCGCGCCTGGCACCCTCGTGGCCGCCTCGGCTGCTTCTTGACGTCCACTCCAAGTCTCCTGGATTGCGTTTGTTCCAAAAAGATCGTTCCCAAAGGTTTCATTCCGTTTGGACTTCGTTTGATATTCCTTTTCTTCGAAACACTGAAATAGGCAAAAAAAAGCAATTCGGGCTGGGCCTCCAGTTAGTAGGTTAGTCCCCAGAATGATATAAAAGTGTAAAGTAAAGCCCATAAACATCCAAAACGGGTAATATAATAGCATGGAACAATAAAAAATTATAAATACGTTGGAGACGTATCAGTAGGATGTAGACGGAAGCGGCTCCTCTAACACACAACACCTGTAGTTGTGGTACTGCCATGTGGGCCTGTTTCCCAATGGGCCCACCTACCAGTGATGGAACAGCATCCTGCCGAACGGCAGAGGACCCTCATCCGATGTAGACATGTAGTAGTAGTAATGAGCATGCCCACAAGCGTCAGCCTCCCACGGAGTACCATGGAATGACAACTTAGAGCATCTTCAACCACGTACCTCTAATTCGACCCCTCAAACACCCGCGGACGCGTCTGGTCGGTGATCGGACGTGTCTGTTTTGAGCCCTATTTATCCATCAGCGCAGCCACAATCCTCATTTTCTTCCTCATATGTCCAGTCACTTGCACGTGATTGGTGTAGATGAAGAGAAAGAAAAAAGAAGAATGACTAAATAAAGAGAAAAGGTGGTTCGGAGTGGGGCCGCGTCCTATGTGACGGATTGACCGGGCGTGTCCGCGAGTCCTCATATCATCCCCATATTTGAGATGGATATGAGGATTCGCAGACAGCCCGGACATATAGGGAAGATATGAGGGGTCCGGTTGGGTCACTTTTTTCCTTCTCTCTCCTGTTCGGTCACTGACGGGGTGCGTCCGCGGGCATATGAGAGATGATTTGAGGGATCCTGCTGTAGATGCTCTTAGAGCATCTACAACCACATATGGCAAATCCGACCCCTCGAACGCCCGGGCGTCCGCGGGCAGTGACCAGGCATGCCTCAAATTTCCACGGTTGCAGCTGAACAACTCATACTAGATTCTTATATCCATACAAAGACATGCAAAAGGAAATAGAGCCTACGTACTACATCGACCATAGCTACTCCTCGGAGATCACCACGATCTCCGTGCCCGGCTCCAGCAGCATGGGCGGCAACTGTAGCTCCCGCTCCTCCAGCTGCTCCGCTCCGGCCGCCTCCGCCTCTATCTCTATGTCGGGCTCATTGAAGAGCGTGTTGGTCTCCGCCTGCTGCCGTCGGAGGAACGCCCGGTTGGCCTCCACATAGGCCTCATCATGGATGAACTCCAGGATGGCCTGCTGCTCGTCCATCTCGTCGGACTGGGCGACGACAAACTCTACCTCCACCTGCTCCATGTCGAAGACCGGCGGCTCCTCCGCCTCCTCCACCTGCATCGGAGCCATCTCCTCCTCCTCCTCTGGCGAGTCCGGAGGAAGCCCGACAGCGATGCGAGCGGCGCACGCGGCTTCCCTCGCCCGAATCTGCTGTTGGATCTCGTAACGGCGTTCCGGCGTCAGCATGGCATAGTACGTGATCTTGCTCTGGACCATGACGGAGTGTCGGAGCGTGGACAGAGCGCCGGAGCGGGAGAGGGAGGAGGTCGATGGCCTCAGACTGGCGGCGCGAAAGGGGGGGAGGGGGTTGGGTTAGGGTTGCGGGACGCCGACCGGCTTAAATAGCCGGATTTCGTCCTGGACGGTGAGCCAGAGCGGCGCCACGCGGCGTTCACACCGCGGCGACGGACGCGGCGTCTGTCGAACTGCAGGATTTCCGGGCGTTTCCATGTGGGGCCACGCCGTCCGACCGACGTGGCGGGCGTGCCCGGGCGCCCCATATCCGCCCCATATTTGGGCTGAATATGGTGGGTGCCGGCCAGCTCGGACATATGAGGGTCGTTTGAGAGGCTGTCTGGGTCAAAAAATCGTGACCGGGCAGCAACCGGACGGCCTGCCCGAACGTTTGAGATGGGTTTGAGGGGTCCGGTTGTAGATGCTTTTAGCCGGATCCATTTCCGTGAATGCCTACGTTAAAAACGTATACAACCATACAGTCAGAATCAACAGGAGCACGTAGCAGTCGTACAAGCAAACATAAACAAATGAACAAATTAGATACGGGGTGAGTGAGATGACGCTGGATCAGGAGGAGCTTGGGTCGCACGCATCCACGTCCACGCAACCGAAAAGAGGTACTAGCACGAAAGAGAACAGGAACAGCTACAGCTATAAAGCTGGGTGGTTTGGCGGTTAAGTAAGTTAACCGGAACTGCTGCCACTAGCAGACGATAAACCCCCGACGGAACGAGCCGGCCGGTGACCCACCCACCCGTCAAAATCATTTCACAACAGCAGGTGAGCACACAGCTCTCCGGTGGAGCGGAGGTGGAAGGAACCTCGTCGTTGTACGCTTCCAATCATCGCGTCGCCTGAACCAGCTGATGTTGCCGTGCTGGAGATACTCCTGTGGCGTGGTGCTGCGGCCCCACCTGCATCGAGCAAGGTTCACAAAAAAATGACGCACGAAATGTTCGCGGATTTCCTGGACATGTCCGTCGATATGGACAGAAGAGCCGGCTGTTTAATCGGAGACATCAAATTTTCATTATTGACCCGACCTCTTCCGTTTGGCATGAATATCTAAATTGGTACAAATTTATGCATACGTGTTAATAGTTGCAAACATATGCAAAAATCGGGCGTTCAATAAGCTTTTACATCTAACCGATCACAAAAGTTATTAGTCCGTTTGTTCATGGCAAAGATGTCTTTCTTCGGCCTTCGGCCTGGTTGCCCGTGGCAACGACTCGCTCTTCAGCACCCTCCATTTTGCGCCGAAGCTCTTCGACAAGCTTACACGATAGGCTAGGACAATCTTCGTGCATCAAGATTCATCCGACATCTTCTTAAACAACATCTTGAAGTCCTCCAAAGCGACTCTGATCTCAAGATTCTTCTCTTGGGGCTTGAGCTTCTTCTCCTGCATCTCTATGAACTTGCAAAACATCTCCGCCATATTTGACTCCTTCGCTCCATGGCCGTTGACACATGTCTTCTCCTTCTTCGCCATGATATCCTCGAACTTCTCCCCCATCTTGGCCATCGCCGATTCTCGCTTCTCCTTCTCTACTCCCACTTCCTCCCCGATTCCTAATCACCTTCTATGCCTGAGCAAGACCTCCTTGTGTGGTTGTGTCAGGACCCCGACTCGATGTCACATCCACTGGTGGAAAAAGGGCCTTTGGTCGCGGTTCGCAACTGCCATTAGTCGCGGTTGCGCAACCGCGACCGCACGGGCGCGACTAAAGGCCCCCCCCCTTTAGTCGCGGTTGCTTAAGAACCGCGACTAAAGGCCCGTCCACGTGGGCGCCAGGTGGCCGTCGGGGCGGAGGACCTTTAGTCGCGGTTCT
>NC_057813.1:6456864-6458535 GCF_018294505.1 Triticum aestivum
TTTTTTTGTTCTCTTATCGACAAAAGTGAAACCATCAATTCGTGCCTTCTTTGGCTCATTCCACTCCTGGACGGTGATCGAGACGTTGTCTCTAACAATGGCTCCGCATTGGCTGACAAACTTGGTGGCGTTCTTGCGGGGCTCCAGCGGCCTGCCGGTTGCACTGTCGACAACCTCGATGGTGCATGTTTCTCCTTGTTTCATCGTCTTGGTTGCGCCACGCTTTGACGACGTACTCGATTGTTTCGACGATCCGGCCGAGGGCTAAAATAAGAAAGAGTCGCGCGCGTTAGTACACACATATTTATTCAAATCAGTTAGTTTGTATCACCAGAGGCTCAATGTATATATATACCTCGGCGCCGGAGGTGGTTGCTACTTCCATTTGAAGATCGTCGTTTATCGACGTTTGTTCGGCATCATCTTGCTGACGGCGCCCTTCATCTTCATCGTCAAGGTTCAGATAAGAAGAGATATCATCTCCTTCTTCTCCGGTCGGCACATATAGAATATCGCCGTTTATGATGCCGAACATATGTGCTTCACCGTCCGGATCATAGTTGTCCATAATCGGGTCAGCTCTATCGTCCGCCATTATGTCAGTCCTGAAAACATGTAGTAAAAACAAATTAATTAAGTGAAGAAGGGGGGCGGTGGCGGTGGCGGTGGCGAAAGGGCGGTGGCGAAAGGAGGGGGCGAGGAAGGGGTGGGAGAGGGTGTCGCGATAGAGCGCGAGACGGGGCGGCAGACGACGGCGTCACGGAGAGGGGAGGCGAGGACAACACATTTATAACCCTCGCCGTCCCCTCTCGATCCCTAAAAAAACACCGCGCGCATCGCCGCCCCCCTCGCCGCCCCTCTCCGTATAAAAACATATAGTGGCTAGGGTTTGGCCAGGGATGCGGATGGAGACGAATATATGTGGGGTCGGGATGGCCCATGTGCAGGGCGGAGGGTGCTGGCCACACTCTTTTTTCTTTTCTTTTTCATTTCATTTCATTTTTTCTTTTCCTGTTTTTATCCTTTTCATCTTTAAAACAATTCAGTATATCAAAATATAGCAATGAAAAAAGATATTTGAGAAATCATAAAATGTATGTGAATTCAAAAAAATGAATCATAAAATGTTCATGGATACAAAAACATTGTGATTTTGCAAAAAAAAAGTTTTCAAAAAATGTTGATGATTTTGTGGAAAAAACAGGAATAAAAACATATTGTGTATTCAAAAAATGTTTAGGGATTTCAGAATAGTTCACGTATTTAATTTTTTCACTGATTCATGACATATTCGTGAATTTAAAAATTATTCGTGTATTTCAAAAAATTGATTTTATTAGACACAAAAAAATTCATCAAAACAAAAAAATATTAATGAATTCCAAAACATATTCTTTCTTCTTTCTTTCTTCTTTCTTTTTTTCTTCTTCCTTTTTTTTCTTCTTTCTTTTTTTCTTCTGTTGTTTTCTTCCTTTTTCTTTTTTTCTTCCTTTTTCCTTTTTTCTTCCTTTTTCTTGTTTTTCTTCTGTTTTTCTTTTGTTTTCTTCTTCCTTCTTTCTTCTTCTTCCTTTTTCCTTTTTCTTTCTTCTTCTTCTTCCTTTTTCTTCTTCCTTCTTCTTCTTCTGCCGGCGCGCGGAGGACGGCAGGCAGGGCCAGCGGGCGGCGGGCGGC
>NC_057813.1:6459828-6460899 GCF_018294505.1 Triticum aestivum
GACTAAAGGTACCCTTTAGTCGCGGTCCGCCTCTCCAACCGGGACTAAAGGTCTGTGCTAGAACTGGCGCGGTTCGGTGGGATGTTTAGTCCCACCTCGCTAGCCGAGAGGCTTCGACAGTGGTTTATAAGCGCGGCTGCGCTCACCACTTCGAGCTCCTCTCAAATGCAGGCTTACGGGCCTATTCTGTCACTATGTGCCTGTGGGCCTACTCGGCCTTCTGCGGGCCTGAATCCTGGCCCTTTAATGGGTTTCTAGTCGTATTCAGGCCGTGGTGGCCCAGTAGGTGGCATATTTTCTTTTTTTTCTTCCTTTTTTCCTTTTTCCATTTTTCTTCTGTTTTTTTCTTATGTTTTTTTTCTGTTTGTTTTTTTCTTCTGTTTTTCCTTTTTTCTTCTGTTTTTTTCTTCTGTTTTTTTCTTCCTTTTTCCTTCTTTCTTCTTCTTCCTTTTTCCTTTTAAAATCAGAAAAATAAAACTAATTCATTTTAAAACCCCTTGAAGGTTTGACAAAAGGTTTGATACATCATTCAGTTCATCGACCAAATACAAAGTTTGGTACAATAAATTATTACACATCAATTCTTCCCTTGTGTCCCTGCTTCCTTACGATTGTGCCGTATCCATGGAGCATCCTCATCATTTAACTTAATGCTTGGGTCAATGTTCACTTTGAAGGGCGGAATTTCACCAAACATATTATAATCTTCTGACATGTCTGTCTTGTCCTCCACTCCCACGATGTTTCTTTTCCCTGAAAGAACAATGTGGCGCTTTGGATCATCGCATGATGTACTGATCGTTTTCTTATCTTTCCGTTTCCTCGGTTTGCTACTCATGTCCTTCAAATAAAAAACCTGAGCGACATCTTTGGCAAGGACGAATGGTTCGTCAAGGTAACCAAGATTGTTGAAATCCACCATTGTCATTCCGTATTGCTCGTCCACCTTTACCCCACCTCCTGTTAGCTTGAACCATTTGCACCGGAACAAAGGGACCTTAAAAGAGGGTCCATAGTCAAGTTCCCATATCTCCTCTATGTAACCATAATATGTGACCTTTTGCCCATTCT